>NC_060236.1:14868518-14873537 GCF_021155775.2 Neodiprion pinetum | reverse complement strand
TATATACATATATATATATAAATATATGTACACATGTATATTATAATTTTCAATTTACTTTTGAAAATTGGGAAATTGAGAAAAAAAATTTTCTCCACAATATTTCAATTTTTTAAAATTTTGTATAATTATTAGAAAAATCCCAAATATTTTTATTTTATCGCTGATTTTTTATTTTATTTCATTTCTTATGATTTTTTCATCCACAATTATTTTTTATATTATTACATTATTTACCTCAATTACCTTTATTTCTATTCTATTATTATTAATGTATCATATAATTATATATGAATATATATATACATATATATCGATGTATATATATATACACATGTATATTATAATTTTCAATTTACTTTTAAGGAATGAGAAATTGAGAGAAAAAATTTTCTCCACAATATTTCAATTTTTTAAAATTATGTATAATTATCAGAAAAATCCCAAATATTTTTATTTAATTGCTTATTTTTTATTTTATTTCATTTTTTTATGATTTTTCCATTTACAATCATTTTTCATTTCAATACTTCATTTACCTCAATTACCTTCATTCATATTTTATTATATCAATGTATAATATGAATATATATAAATATATATAAACATGTATATATATATATATATATATATATATATATATATATATATACATATATATAAATATATATATATATATATATATACATATACATATATACACATGTATATTATAATTTTCAATTTACTTTTAAAAAAATGGGAAATTGAGAAGAAAAAATTTTCTCCACAATATTTCAATTTTTTAAAATTATGTATAATTATCAGAAAATCCCAAATATTTTTATTTATTTGCTTATCTTTTATTTTATTCATTTTTTTTATAATTTTTTCATTTACAATTATTTTTTATTCCATTACATTATTTACCTCATTTACCCTCATTTATATTCTATGATATTAATGTATGATATAAATATATATGATTATATATATACATATATATCTATACATATATATATATATATATATATATATATATATATATATATATATATATATATATATATACATATATATACATTCATCTATAATATATATGTACATATATATATATACACATATATTTAGATATATGTATACATATATATGAATATACATATGTGTATTATAATTTCCAATCTAATTTCAAAAAATGGGAAATTGAAAAAAAAAAATTTTTCTCACATTATTTCAATTTTTCAAAATTATGTATAATTATCTGAAAAAACCCAAATATTTTTATTCATTTGCGTATTTTTTATTTTATTTTATTTTTTTATGATTTTTTCATTTACAATTATTTTTTATTCTATTACATCATTTACCTCAATTACCTTCATTCATATTCCATTATATTAATGTATAATATAAATTTATATGAATACATATATACATATATATACATTTATCTATATATATATATATATACATATATATATACACATATATATATATGTATGTATACATATATATGAATATATATATGTATATTATAATTTTCAATTTACTTTTAGAAAAAGGGAAATTGAGAAAAAAAATTTTTTCCACAACATTTCAATTTTTTAAAATTATGTTTAATCATCAGAAACATCCTAAATATTTTCAATTATTTGCTTATTTTTCATTTTATTTCATTTTTTTATAATTTTTCCTATTCACAATCATTTTTCATTTTATTACATTATTTACCTCAATTACCTTTATTTATATTCTATTATATTAATGTATAATATAAATATATATATATACATATGTTTTTTATAATTTTCAGTTTAATCTAAAAAAATGGAAAATTGAAAAAAAAAAAATTTTTCTCAGATTATTTTAATTTTTCGAAATTATGTATAATTATTAAAAAAATCCTGAATACTTTTAATTATTAGCTTGTTCTTCATTTTATTTCATTTTTTTATAATTTCCTCCATTCACAATCATTTTTCATTTTATTACTTTATTAACCTCAGAAACCTTTATTTATATTTAATTATATCAATGTATAATATAAATATATATTATTATATATATACATGTATATATATATATATATATATATACATATATATACACACACATATATCATTCATATATATATATATATATATGAATGATATATGTATATTTTAATTATTTTATATTTTTTACTTATTTTTTATTCTATTTTATTTTTTTATAATTTTTTTTTAATTACAATAATTTTTTATTTTATTACATTATTTTCCTCAATTACCTTAATTTATATTCAATTATATTATTGTATAATATAAATATATATAGATATATGTACATATATATGTATATATATGTATGTATACATATATATATATATATATACACATGTACAATAAAATTTTCAATTTACTTTTAAAAAATGGGAAATTAAGAAAAAAAATTTTCTCCACAATATTTCAATTTTTTAAAATTATGTATAATTTATTAGAAAAATCCCAAATATTTTTATTTTATCGGTGATTTTTTTATTTTATTTCATTTTCTTATGATTTTTTCATTCACAATTATTTTTTATATTATTACATTATTTACCTCAATTACCTTCATTTCTATTCTATTATATTAATGTATCATATAATTATATATGAATATATATATACATATACATCTATATATATATATGCACATGTATATTATAATTTTCAATTTACTTTTAAAAAATGGAAAATTGAGAAAAAAAATTTTCTCCTCAATATTTCAATTTTTTAAAATTATGTTTAATTATCAAAAAAATCCCAAATATTTTTAATTATTTGCTTATTTTTTATTTTATTTTATTTTTTTATGATTTTTCCCATTCACAATCACTTTTCATTTCATTTCTTTATTTGCCTTAATTACTCCTATTTGTATTTTATTATGTCAATGTATAATATAAATGTATATAAATATATATATACATGTATATATATATATATATATATATATGAATGTATATATGTATATTATAATTTTCAGTTTACTTTTGAAAAGAGGGAAATTGATGAAGAAAAATTTTTCCACAATATTTCAATTTTTAAAATTATGTATAATTATTAGAAAAATCCCAAATATTTTTATTTTATCGCTCATTTTTCATTTTATTTCATTTTTTTTATGATTTTTCCATTCACAATTATTTCTTATATCATCACTTTCTTTACCCTAATTACCTTCATTAATATTCTATTATATTAATGTATCATATAAATATATATAAATATATATATACATATATATCTATATATATATATATATACATATGTATGTAATAATTTTCAATTTACTTCAGAAAATGGGAAATTGAGAAGAAAAATTTTCTCCGCAATATTTCAATTTTTTAAAATTATGTATAATTATTAGAAAAATCCCAAATATTTTTATTTTATCGCTGATTTTTTATTTTATTTCATTTTCTTATGATTTTTCATCCACAATTATTTTTTATGTTATTACATTATTTACCTCAATTACCTTCATTTCTATTCTATTATATTAATGTATCATATAATTATATATAAATATATATATACATATATATCCATATATATATATATACACATGTATATCATAATTTTCAATTTACTTTTAAGAAATGGGAAATTGAGAAAAAAATTTTCTCCACAATATTTCAATTTTTTAGATTAAGTATAAATATCAGAAGAATCCCAAATATTTTTATTCATCTTTATTTTATTTCATTTTTTTATAATTTTTCCATTTACAATCGTTTTTTATTTCAATACTTCATTTACCTCAATTACCTTCATTCATATTTTATTATATCAATGTATAATATGAATATATATAAATATATATATACATGTATATATATATATATATATATATATATATATATATATATATATATATATATATATATATATACATATATATAAATATATGTATATATATATATATATATATATACACATGTATATTATAATTTTCAATTTACTTTTAAAAAATGGGAAATTGAGAAGAAAAATTTTCTCTACAACATTTCAATTTTTCAAAATTATGTATAATTATCAGAAAAAATCCCAAATATTTTTATTTAATTGCTTATTTTTTATTTCATTTCATTTTTTTTTATGATTTTTTCATTTACCGTTATTTTCTATTTTATTACATTATTTACCTCAATTACCCTCATTCATATTCTATTATATTAATGTATAATATAAATATTCATGAATATATATATACATATATATCTATATATATATATATATATATATATATATATATATATATATATATATATATATATACATATATATACCTTTATCTATATATATTTATACATATATATATATACACATATATATATAGGTATGTATACATATACATGAACATATATATGTATATGATAATTTTCAATTTACTCTTAGAAAAAGGGAAATTGAGGAAAAAAATTTTTTCCAAAACATTTCAATGTTTTAAAATTATGTATCATTATCAGAAAAATCCCAAATATTTTTATTTATTTGCCTATTTTTTATCTTATTTTATTTTTTTATGATTTTTTCATTTACAATTATTTTTTATTCTATTACATCATTTACCTCAATTACCTTCATTCATATTCTATTATATTAATGTATAATATAAATATATATGAATATATATATATACATATATACACATTTATCTACATATATATATATATACATATATATATATACACATATATATATATATGTATGTATACATATAAATGAATATATATATGTATATTATAATTTTCAATTTACTTTTAGAAAAAGGGAAATTGAGAAAAAAAATTTTTCCCACAACATTTCAATTTTTTAAAATCATGTATAATTATTAGAAAAATCCTGAATACTTTTAATTATTTGCTTGTTCTTCATTTTATTTCATTTTTTCATAATTTCCTCCACTCACAATCATTTTTCATTTTATTACTTCATTAACCTCAGAAACCTATATTTATATTTTATTATATCAATGTATAATATAAATATATATTATTATATATAAGCATGT
>NC_060236.1:14863518-14866018 GCF_021155775.2 Neodiprion pinetum | reverse complement strand
TTTTTACTTATTTTTTATTTTATTTTATTTTTTTATAATTTTTTTTCATTTACAATAATTTTTTATTTTATCACATTATTTTCCTCAATTACCTTGATTCATATTCAATTATATTAATGTATAATATAAATATATATAGAAATATGTACATTTATATGTATTATATATATGTATGTATACATATATATATATATATATATACACATGTATATTATAATTTTCAATTTAGTTTTAAAAAATGGGAAATTGAAAAAAAAAAAATTTTTTTCACATTATTTCAATTTTTCAAAATTATGTATAATTATCTGAAAAATCTCAAATATTTTCAATTATTCGCTTATTTTTTATTTTATTCCATTTTTTTATAATTTTTCCTATTCACAATCATTTTTTATGTTATTACATTATTTACCTCAATTACCTCCATTTATATTCTATTATATTAATGTATAATAAAAATATATATAGATACATAAACATATATATGTATATATATATGTATGTATACATATATCTATATATATATACACATGTATATCATAATTTTCAATTCAATTTTAAAAAATGGAAAATTAAAAGAAAAAAAATTTTTTTTACATTATTTCGATTTCACAAAATTATGTATAATTATTGGAAAAATCCTGAATACTTTTAATTTTCCGCTTGTTTTTCATTTTATTTCATTTTTTTATAATTTTTTCCATTCACAATCATTTTTCATTTTATTACTTTATTTACCTCAATTACCTTTATTTATATTTTATTATATCAATGTATATTATAAATATATATGAATATATATATACATGTATATATATATATATATATATACATATATATACACATATATATATATATATATATATATATATATATGTTTATTCGAATTTTCAGTTTACTTTTAAAAAGTGGGAAATTGATAATAAAAATTTTCTACACAATATTTCAATTTTTTGAAATTATGTATAATCATCATAAAAATCCCAAATATTTTTATTTATTTGTTTATTTTTTATTTTATTTTATTTTTTTATGATTTTTTCATTTACAATTATTTTTTATTTTAATACATCATTTACCTCAATAACCTTCATTCATATTCTATTATATTAATGTATAATATAAATATATATGAATATATATATACATATATATACATTTATCTATATATATATATATATACATATATATATATACACATATATATATATATGTATGTATACATATATATGAATATATAAATATGTATATTATAATTTTCAATTTACTTTTAAAAAATGGGAAAATGAGGAAAAAAATTTTCTCCACAATATTTCAATTTTTTAAAATAATGTATAATTATCAGAAAAATCCCAAATATTATTATTTAATTGCTTATTTTTTATTTTATTTCATTATTTTATGATTTTTACATTTACAATCATTTTTCATTTCAATACTTCATTTACCTCAATCACCTTCATTCATATTTTATTATAAAAAAAAAATTTTTTCCACAACATTTCAATTTTTTAAAATTATGTATAATTATTAGAAAAATCCTGAATACTTTCAAAACTTTGCTTGTTCTTCATTTTATTTCATTTTTTTATAATTTCCTCCATTAACAATCATTTTTCATTTTATTACTTCATTAACCTCAGAAACCTTTATTTATATTTTATCATATCAATGTATAATATAAATATATATTATTATATATATACATGTATATATATATATATATATATATACATATATATACACACACATATATATATATATATATATATATATATATATATATATATATATATATATATATATATATATATATATATATATATATATATATATGAATGATATTTGTATATTTTAATTATTTTATATTTTTCTCTTATTTTTTATTCTATTTTATTTTTTTATAATTTTTTTTTATTTACAATAATTTTTCATTTTATTAGATCATTTTCCACAATTACCTTGATTTATATTCAATTATATTAATGTATAATATAAATATATATAGATATATGTACATATATATGTATATATATATGTATGTATACATATATATATATATATATATATACACATGTATATTATAATTTTCAATTTACTTTTGAAAAATGGAAAATTGAGAAAAAAAATTTTCTCCACAATATTTCAATTTCTTAAAATTATGTATAATTATTAGAAAAATCCCAAATAATTCTATTTAATCGCTGATTTTTTATTTTATTTCATTTTCTTATGATTTTTTCATCCACAATTATTTTTTATATTATTACATTATTCACCTCAATTACCTTCATTTCTATTCTATTATATTAATGTATCATATAATTATATATGAATATATATATACATATATATCTATATATATATATATACACATGTATATTATAATTTTTAATTTACTTTTAAGAAATGGGAAATTGAGAAAAAAAATTTTCTCCACAATATTTCAATTTTTTAAAACTATGTATAATTATCAGACAAATCCCAAATATTTTCATTC